>NC_069501.1:971224611-971267111 GCF_027579735.1 Bombina bombina | reverse complement strand
AAGCTCTTAACTACAGTGCTACATAGTACACTAACACCCATAAACTACCTATGAACCCCTAAACCGAGGCCCCCCACATCGCAAACACTATAATAAAATTATTTAACCCCTAATCTGCTGACCGGACATCGAAGCCACCTACATTATACCTATTAACCCCTAATCTGCTGCTCCTAACATCGCCGACACCTATATTATATTTATTAACCCCTAATCTGACCCCCCCCACGTCGCCTCCACCTACCTACACTTATTAACCCCTAATCTGCCGACCGGACATCGCTGCCACTATAATAAATGTATTAACCCCTAAACCGCCGCACTCCCGCCTCGCAAACACTATAATAAATTTTTATTAACCCCAGTTTGCCCCCCCCCACGTCGTCGTCGCCACCACCACCACCACCACCTACCTACAGTTATTAACCCCTAATCTCCCGCCCCCAACGACGCCGCTACTATAATAAAGTTATTAACCCCTAAACCTAAGTCTAACCCTAACACCCCCCCTAAGTTAAATCTATTTTTAATAAATCTAAATAAAATTTCTAAAATTAAATAAATTAATCCTATTTAAAACTAAATACTTACCTATAAAATAAACCCTAATATAGCTACAATACAACTAATAGTTACATGGTAGCTATTTTAGGATTTATATTTATTTTACAGGCAACTTTGTATTTATTTTAACTAGGTACAATAGCTATTAAATAGTTAATAACTATTTAATAGCTACCAAGTTAAAATAATTACAAAATTACCTGTAAAATAAATCCTAACCTAAGTTACAAATACATCTAACACTACACTATCAATAAATTAATTAAATAAATTAACTACAATTATCTAACATAAAATACAATTAAATAAACTAAACTATATTACAAAAAAAACAAACACTAAATTACAAAAAATAAAAAAATATTACAAGAAGTTTAAACTAATTACACCTAATCTAAGCCCCCTAATAAAATAAAAAAGCCCCCCAAAATAATAAAATGCCCTATCCTAAACTAAATTACAAAGTAATCAGCTCTTTTACCAGCCCTTAAAAGGGCTTTTTGCAAGGCATTGCCCCAAAGTAATCGGCTCTTTTACCTGTAAAAAAAACAAATACAATACCCCCCAACATTACAACCCACCACACCCCTACTCTAAAACCCACCCGATCCCCCCTTAAAAAAACCTAACACTACCCCATTGAAGATCACCCTACCTTGAGCCGTGTTCACCCAGCCAGGCACAAGTGGTCATCCGATCCATCCAGAAGTTTTCATCCGAGGGGGCAGAAGAGGACATCCGGACCGGCAGAAGTCTTCATCCGATAGGGGCAGAAGAGGTCCTCCTTCCAGCAGAAGTCTTCATCCAAGCGGCATCTTCTATCTTCATCCTTCGGGCGATGAGCGGCTCCATCTTGAAGACCTCCGGCGCGGAACATCCTCCTCGGCCGATGACTACCCGACGAATGACTGGTCCTTTAAATGACGTCATCCAAGATGGCGTCCCTCCTATCAGCCAATCGGAATTCGAGGGACGCCATCTTGGATGACGTCATTTAAAGGACCAGTCATTAGTCGGGTAGTCGTCGGCCGAGGAGGATGTTCCGCGCCGGAGGTCTTCATGATGGAGCATCTCATCGATGAAGATAGAAGATGCCGCTTGGATGAAGACTTCTGCTGGATGGAGGACCTCTTCTGCCCTGATCGGATGAAGACTTCTGCCGGTACGGATGTCCTCTTCTGCCCCATCGGATGAACACTTCTGGATGGATCGGGTGAACACGGCTCAAGGTAGGGTGATCTTCAATGGGGTAGTGTTAGGTTTTTATAAGGGGGGATTGGGTGGGTTTTAGAGTAGGGGTGTGTGGGTGGTGGGTTGTAATGTTGGGGGGGTATTGTATTTGTTTTTTTTTACAGGTAAAAGAGATTACTTTGGGGCAATGCCCCGCAAAAAGCCCTTTTAAGGCCTGGTAAAAGAGCTGATTACTTTGTAATTTAGTTTAGGATAGGGCATTTTATTATTTTGGGAGGCTTTTTTATTTTATTAGGGGGCTTAGATTAGGTGTAATTAGTTTAAACTTCTTGTAATATTTTTATTTTTTGTAATTTAGTGTTTTTTTTTTGTAATATAGTTTAGTTTATTTAATTGTATTTTATGTTAGATAATTGTAGTTAATTTATTTAATTAATTTATTGATAGTGTAGTGTTAGGTGTATTTGTAACTTAGGTTAGGATTTATTTTACAGGTAATTTTGTAATAATTTTAACTAGGTAGCTATTAAATAGTTATTAACTATTTAATAGCTATTGTACCTAGTTAAAATAAATACAAAGTTGCCTGTAAAATAAATATAAATCCTAAAATAGCTACCATGTATCTATTAGTTATATTGTAGCTATATTAGGGTTTATTTAGTTATAAATAGGATTAATTTATTTAATTTTAGAAATTTTTATTTAGATTTATTAAAAATAGATTTAACTTAGGGGGATGTTAGGGTTAGGGTTAGACTTAGGTTTAGGGGTTAATAACTTTATTATAGTAGCGGCGACGTTGGGGGCGGGAGATTAGGGGTTAATAATTGTAGGTAGGTGGCGGCGACGTTGGGGGGGGGCAGATTAGGGGTAATAACATTTATTATAGTGTTTGCGAGGCGGGAGTGCGGCGGTTTAGGGGTTAATACATTTATTATAGTGGCGGCGATGTCCGGTCGGCAGATTAGGGGTTAATAATTGTAGGTAGGTGGCGGCGATGTTAGGGAGGGCAGATTAGGGGTTAATAAAATTTATTATAGTGTTTGCGAGGCGGGAGTGTGGCGGTTTAGGGGTTAATACATTTATTATAGTGGCGGCGATGTCTGGTCTGCAGATTAGGGGTTAATAAGTGTAGGTAGGTGGGGGCGGCAGATTAGGGGTTAATAAATATAATATAGGTGTCGGCGATGTTAGGGGCAGCAGATTAGGGGTTCATAGGGATAATGTAGGTGGCGGCAGTGTCCGGAGCGGAAGATTAGGGGTTAGTAGTATAATGCAGGTGGCGACGATGTTGGGGGCGGCAGATTAGAGGTTAATAAGTGTAAGGTTAGGGGTGTTTAGACTCGGGGTTCATGTTAGGGTGTTAGGTGCAGACATAAAATTAATTTCCCCATAGGAAACAATGGGGCTGCGTTAAGAGCTGAACGCTGCTTTTTTGCAGGTGTTAGGTTTTTTTCAGCCATCTCATCCCCATTGTATTCTATGGGGAGATCGTGCACGAGCACGTTTTTCCAGCTTACCGCTACCGTAAGTAACGCTGGTATTACAGGTAGAAGTGGAGCTAAATTTTGCTCAACGCTCACTTTTCTGAGGCTAACGCAGCCATTCAGAAAACTTGTAATACTTGTTTAAAGTAAGCGCTGGAAAAAAAAGGAGTGTTAGCCCCGCAAGTTTTTACCGACAAAACTTGTAATCTAGCCGATTGTATCCTGACTATGCTCTCCTATACTTTCCTTTAGTGAGAGGGTGAAAACAGAGATCTGTCTAGTCAGGAGTTGGCTATTGTATGTGAATTGCTTTTTGGCAATTAGAAGGTCGCTAATTGCAGCTGCGCACCATATTTCTAGTATTCCCGGCAGTGAAGGGGTTAATTAGGTAGTTTAAAATGTAAATTTTAGCTTTAGTGTAGGGTTTAGCCTCCCACCTGACACTTCCCACCCCCTGATCCCATCCCTACCCTCCCAAACAGCTCTCTTGCCTGCCCCACTGGTCACCCCCATCTTAGGAACTTACAGCCTGCCAGTATGAAAATCTAAGGCTTTTTTTTATTTTTATAAAATATATATTTTTTTTATTTTTATATTTTCTGCAGTGTAGTTACCCCCCAAACTCCCTGATCCCCCCAACAGCTCTCTAAACCTCCCCTCTACCTATTAGCCACCATATTATGTACTGGCAGCTGTATGCCAGTACCTTTTTAAACTGCATTTTATTTTTTATTTTTTCTGTAGTGTAGTTTACCCTCCCCCTCCCTCCCTTCCTCGATCCTTAGTTAGGACCCCCCCACACAATCCCCATTCCCTTTTTCTGTAGTGTAGCTGCCCCATCCCTCCCTGTCCCTTTTATAAGCCCTCCCTCTCCCTCCCGCCTCCCGCCGGCACCAGCAAGGATCGTTACAGACGGTGAAACACACACAGTGTCACCGTCTGCAACGATCAGGCATCTGCCCTCATATGGAGCCGCAGCACCTATTACACTCCGTCTCCATATTGGGCAGATGCCTGAAGCTTCAGTAACTCCAGATCTCGGCTGTAACTTAACAGCAGAGACTGCTGGAGCTTCCTGATGCGAAGACGTGTGTGTGTGTGTGTGTGTGTATGTATATATGTGTGTATGTGTGTGTATTATATTTTATAATAACTTGTGTTTCTGGCGAGTCTGAAGACTCGCCAGAAACACAGGGCCTCAAGCTCCGTACGGAGCTTGATAAATGGGCCTCTGACTCTCCTCTGAAGAGTGGCAACATGGGGGCCTCAAAACAACTCTCAAATGACCTGAAAACAAAGATTGTTCAACATTATGGTTTAGGGGAAGGCTACAAAAAGCTATTGCAGATATTTAAGCTGTCAGTGTCCACTGTGAGGAACATAGTGAGGAAATGGAAGACCACAGGCACAGTTCTTGTTAAGGCCAGAAGTGACAGGCCAAGTAAAATATTGGAGAAGCAAAGGCAAAGGATGCTGAGAACGGTCAGAAACAGCCCACCTCCAAAGACCTACAACATCATCTTGCTGCAGATGGTGTCACTGTGCATCGTTCAACAATTCAGAGCACTTTGCACAAGGAGAAGCTGTATGGGAGAGTGATGCGGAAGAAGCCTTTTCTGATGAAACAAAGATTGAGTTATTTGGTCATAACAAGAGGCGTTATGCATGGTGGCAAAAACACAGCGTTCCAAGACAAACACTTGCTACCGACAGTAAAATTTGGTGGATGTTCCATCATGCTGTGGGGCTGTGTGGCCAGTGCCGGTACTAGAAATCTTGTTAAAGTTGAGGGTCGCATGGATTCCACTCAATATCAGCAGATACTTGAGAATAATGTTGAGGAATTAGTCACAAAGTTGAAGTTACGCCGAGGCTGGTTATTTTAACAAGACAACGACCCAAAACACTGCTCAAAATCTACTCTGGCATTCATGCAGAGGAACAAGTACAATGTTCTGGAATGGCCATCCCAGTCCCAAGACCTGAATATCATTGAAAATCTGTGGGTTGATTTGAAGCGGGCTGTCCATGCTCGGCAACCATCAAACCTAACTGAACTGGAGATGTTTTGCAAGGAGGAATGGTCTAAAATACCTTCATCCAGAATCCAGACACTCATTACAGGCTATAGGAAGCATCTAGAGGCTGTTATTTCTGATAAAGGAGGCTCTACTAAATATTGATGCAGTATTTCTGTTGGGGTGCCCAAATTTATGCACCTATCTAATTTCCTTTTGATGCATATTGCACATTTTCTGTTAATCCAATAAACCTCATTTCACTACCGAAATATTACAATATTACAATATTGTGTCCTTCAGTTATTTGATAGAATAAAATTAAATTGATGCTCCAAACACCCAATTATTTACAAATGAAAATCATGGAAATTGTCAGGGGTGCATAAACATTTGCATACGACTGTGTGTGTGTGTGTGTATGTGTGTGTGTATATATATATATATATATATATATATATATATAGATATAGATATATATATATATATACGTCTTGCAGTACGATAGCCAAACTACTGCAAGATGTATATATACGTCTTATTGGGTGAAGTTTTTTTTTATAGTTTGTATTTTAGAAGGTGTTTTGTGTTATTAACCTCTTAATGCTCGGGGGCAAGTGGTTATTATTGGAACAAAGCTCTGATGTAAACACTTGCTTTAAAAATGAAATCACAAGATCCTCAATGTGATCACGTGATTTCAAGGCCGGGATCGGATCAAGGGGGAATGCCTACGATTCTAGGAGGAGGCTGCTGGACGTCAAAAAAGGTAGGAGGTTTCATGCTGCTGTTAAAAGTCCAGCGCTGTTAGGACGGGATGGAGTTTTCTATGGGCGTGAAGGGGTTCAATAAGAGTGTTTATAATAGGTAGATAAAAAAATTAAGGACAATATTTAACCTTGTTTTATTTTATGTTAAAGGACCACTAAAGTAAAAAATAACTGATGATTCAGATGGAGCAATTAATTTTAAACAGCTTTCCAATTTACTTCCATTATCAAATTGCGCGGTCTTTTTATATGCACAGTTTTTGTGGCACCAGCTCCTAGTGAGCATGTGCAAGAGTTCACAGTGTATACGTAGATGTATTTTGTAATTGGCTGATGGCTGTCACATGATGCAGGAGGTAGGAAATGTAAACTAATTTTGAAATTTGTCAGAAAAAATCTACTGCTCATTTGAAATTCACAGTAAGTGCTCTTGCATTGTCTTGTTCTTGTGTGTTTTGTTGATTAGGCAATTCTACTGTATTTAATGATTTTTTAGGATACTGCCATTAACCTTGTTAAAGGGACATTAATGTACATTATTTGTATAGTTAATAACGGGAGTATTTCCTATCCCAAAGCACTCCACATTCCCTCTTCTTAGACCACCTGTCCGCCACTGTGTGTTTTTTTTTTTTTTTTTTTTTTTTAAACAGTCTCACTAGCTTGTTGACTAATCATAACCTTCTCAATCGTATCGTTCACTTTACTGTAGCTCCAGCAGCTTTATCCAGCTAGTACCCATACTGCACATTAATAATAACGGATCACATTTTACTGTCCTTTTATTTATCTAGGCACAATATTTAACATTTTTGTCTGCTTTGATTTTCTGAGATTTTTTGTTGTAAGAAATCTTTATATGGCTTGAGTAATACGTTTTTTTTCCTTTTGAGGTTTCCATATATATAAGTTAACATTTCAACTATAGCTCGTTTCTGACAATGACAAAAAAGACAAATACAGTGCTATTAAATATACATAAAAGTTAAAATGAAACTTTCATAATTCAGATAGAACATACTATTAAAAAAAGCACTTTCTGATTTACTTCTGTTATCAAATTTTACCACCTCCTGTTGGTCTACTTGGATGAAACTAGGTCCCTTTCTGTAAGGGCATACTGAGGTAGGCTCAGTAACCAACATTATAGGGCGGCAGCGTGTGTAGCAATGATATACGAGCAATGTGTAGAGGGAGGACACACACACAGCTCAGCTAGAGCATGCAATTTTAAGCAACTTTCTAATTTAATCCTAATATCAAATTTTCATTGTTCTCTTGGTATCTTTATTTAAAAAAGTAGGAATGTAAGCTTAGGAGCCTGGCCAAATTTGTTGTTGTTCAGCACTGGGATAGAGCTTGCTGATTGGGTGGGTGCAGCTTTTTCATGTGGAGTGATAGAAGAGGTCATGATTGTCTAGGTATATCTTGTGGTGTTTTTTGCTTCTTATCTCACCTTTTGGAGAATAGGCAGACATTTTGTGTTACTTAACCCATACCTTGCTAACATGAGTTAAAATCAAGTCTCACTGGAGATGCGTTAAAACCCTCCTTTTTGTCTCAAAAGTTTAGGCCAGGATAAAAGTCACTCAAATCATTCTGTTTCCCATGCGGCGATCCCATACCTAACCTTACAACAAAAATATGCACTTTCCAAATGGCTCTTCTGACTGCAGGCTTAGATAAATGTATACTTTTTATGCAAGATTTACAACATAAATACAACATTTGACATCAATGCTTCATCGTTTATCTACAGTCGAGACACAATGGTAATTTAGTAGGACCATAAAAACTTTGCCCTTTGTCTAAGACATATTTATAATCTAATGATAAATGAGTTCTAAACATCTATCAACCACCCACCGTACTGGGAAAATGGTCTCATGTTATCCAAATTTACATACAGTGTGAGAGTATTTCTTCAATGCATAACATCGCTTTACACATTCATTTAAGAGAGATGCATTTCAAAATTATCCACGATGCAATGCTGCGACTTATAAGTGAATGGAATTCTTCCATTGCCAGTGAATGTGCCAAATGTACCATATCCGGTTACTTTTGCAGGTAGAGTGGATCATTGTCTGGTGTATAATTTAAAAGTGGCTTGTACATAAAAATGTTATGGTCTGTTCCACTCCTTTTAGTAGAGCTGTGCTTCAAATATTTTGTGTTACTTGAAGTCATTTCAATACTTTAGAAAACCCATAGTGGCTTCACAATGCCTTATAGAGATATGACACCCTAATTTTTTTTTGTGATTCAGACAAAGCAAACCATTTTAAAAAAAGTTCCCAATTTACTTCTGTTATCAAATTTGATTTGTTCCCATGATATGCTGTGTTGAAGAGATACCTAGGTAGGCATCTGGCGCACTACATGGCAGGAAATAGTGCTGCCACCTAGTGCTCTTGCAAATGGATAACATTCTTGCAAAGCTGCTGCCATATAGTGCTCCCGAAATGGGCCAACTGCTAGACATACATCCCTGCTTTTCTACAAAAGATACTGAGTATGAAGAAAAATGTATACTATAAGTAAATTAGAAAGTTGTTTAAGCAGACATTTCGAAGCGGCCACTCTGAACTCACCATGGGGCGCTCCTGATCGGCTCTCCCTAATGATGTCAGATGCCACAAGTCCATATGGCAAGTGTAATGATGATGCACATGGGCCGAGTGCAATGCCAAGGAAAGCAGTAAACCAACTGCCGTAAACAGACCAAGTAGAAATTCAGCAGCACAGCAGCAACTAATAGAACAAGACGTTTATTTCTTCACATCAAACAGGTACAGCACATGGAATAAATGGCTGACCTGTTTCGCGCACCCTAGTGGCGCTTCATCATAGACTAAGGATTTTACACCAGTGACCATCTTATATAACGGTCACAGTTAATTACCGTACAGAGTGGATGTTCCAGGGGGGTAGACAAAATGAGAAGTGATATGCAACAATTGGAGGATTGGACAAACGACTGGGATCTAAAGTTTAACACAGCAAAGTGTAAAATAATGCATTTAGGGAAGAAAAATCCAAATGTTAATTACAGACTCAATGACACTTTACTGACTGTTACAGACGAGGAACAGGACTTGGGAATTATTATTTCAGATGATTTAAAACTTAGTAAACAATGTAGTAATGCAGCGAGTAAGGCTAGCAGAATGCTTGGATGTATTGGTAGAGGTATTTGCAGCAGAAATAGTAAGGTTCTTATGCCACTTTATAGATCATTAGTTAGGCCTCATCTTGAGTATTGTGTGCAGTTCTGGAGACCATATCTTCAGAAGGATATTAACAAACTTGAATCTGTGCAAAGGAGGGCTACCAAAATGGTACATGGTCTAAAAAATAAAACTTACCAGGATAGGCTCAATGACCTAAATATGTATAGCTTAGAGGAGAGAAGGGAAAGAGGTGATATGATAGCAACTTTCAAGTACATTAAAGGGTTTAGTAAAACTGAGGCTGTGGGTATTTTACATAAAATGGAAAATTCAAGAACAAGGGGTCATGAGCTCAAGCTAAAGGGTAGTAGATTCAGGAGTAATTTGAGGAAGCACTTCTTTACAGAAAGAGTGATTGATTTATGGAATAAACTTCCTCAAGAGGTAGTAGCAACAAACACTGTGGGGGACTTTAAAAATGCATGGGACAAGCATAGGGCTATCCTACGAACTAGATAAGTTTATACTGTTAGGTAAGGTCGGGCAGACTTGCTGGGCCTATGGCTCTTATCTGCCGTCAATATCTATGTATTAACTCTATAATGTGATACATCATTATAATACATACACACCATTAAAAAACAGTAAATATCACGCATTATTCTAGTCCTATTTTTTCTGAATATCAAATTAAGGGAAAAATAGATGTTCATATGTATATGCAAATGAGTCACCCACTACAGTAGAAACAATAACCAATTAATTTAAATTAGATTATATACCCCCTCAAAATATCGGGATGGTGTTCACATACAGGAATAATGCTAGCAATAATATGGGCATGCATATATATACATATTTCTTTTGCATGATGTACCGAGTCCACAGATTCATCCTAACTTGTGGGATATTGTCCTTCCTAAAAGGAAGTAGCAAAGAGAGCACCACAGCAGAGCTGTCTATATAGCTCCCCCCTTAACTCCACCCCCCAGTCATTCTCCTTTGCTGGCTCTAAGCAGGAAGAGTAAAGAGAAGAGGTGTTAAACTGTTAGTTTTATTTTATCTTCAATCAAGTGTTTGTTATTTTTAAATGGTACCGGTGTTGTACTATTTACTCTCAGGCAGGACATAGATGAAGATTTCTGCCTGGAGGATGATGATCCTAGCATTTGTAACTAAGGTCCACTGCTGTTCCCACAGAAGCTGAGGAGTACAGGAAAACTTCAGTGTGAGGAACGGTTTCTTGCTATACAGTAATGAGGTATGTTCAGTCATATTTTCTGCAGAGACTGTGTTAACTCAGAAGGGCTGACAGTGTCCCCATTAGGGGAAGGGTAAGCAGTAATCCTAGTGTTAGCAGAGGTTTTTACTAGCTTGCATAAAGGGTTAATTTTTTTGTGGGCACTCAGTTTGTTATGTGAATTTGGGACAAACGTTTTTGTGTCTGGGAGTAACGTTTTCTGTTTTATGGGACATTTGCTTGAGGGTTCTTTGGGGTTGTTTATAACCCACATGGCTTTCAGGCAGGGTTTGTTAGTTTTGTGTAGGCCCCAGCAACATTGAGTGAGGTGGGCGGGGCCTACATTTACAAGCAGCAAGCAACTTCTCCTGAGGTCCTGAGAGTCTTCTGAGGGACTAATTGAAGCTTTAAACCCCATATTATCGCTTCCTAAGGGCAGGTAGGGCCACAGCAGAGCTGTGGCAAGGTGCTAACATGGGTTTTAACCGGTTTTAGACATATTTCAATCCGTTTTTTTCATTTGGGGGTTTATTGTTTATTAACTTGTGGTGCAATCCTTCTAAAGCTTAGTGGGTACACTGTTAAAATTTCAGAAAAATTTAAGCAATTTTAACCTGTTTTGCAGTTTGTGTATGCCTTTTTTTCTCTTAAAGGCACAGTACCGTTTTTGCAAATTGTGTTTTTTTCCATTAAATAAAGTGTTTTTCAAGCTTGCTTGCCTCATTACTAGTCTGTTAAACATGTCTGACACTGAGGAAACTCATTGTTCAATTTGTTTAGAAGCCATTGTGGAACCCCCTCTTAGAATGTGTCCCACTTGTACTGATATGTCTATAAATTGCAAACAGCATATTTTGACTTATAAAAGTTTGGCATTAGATGATTCTCAGACAGAAGGAAATCAGGTTTTGCCATCTAGTTCTCCCCAAGTGTCACAACCAGTAACGCCCGCACAAGCGACGCCGAGTACTTCTAGTGCGTCTAATTCTTTCACCTTGCAAGATATGGCTTCAGTTATGAATACTACCCTCACAGAGGTTTTATCTAAGCTGCCTGGGTTGCAAGGGAAGCGCAGTAGCTCTGAGTTAAGAACAAATGCTGAGCCTTCTGACGCTTTAGTTGCCGTATCCTATATTCCCTCACAATGTTCTGAGGTAGAGATGAGGGATTTGCTGTTTGAGGGAGAGATTTCTGATTCAGGAAAGATGTTCTGACAGATTCAGATATGATGGCATTTAAATTTAAGCTAGAGCACCTCCGCTTATTGCTCAGGGAGGTTTTAGCTACTCTGGATGATTGTGACCCTATTGTAGTTCCAGAGAAATTGTGTAAAATGGACAAATATTTAGAGGTTCCTGTTTACACTGATGTGTTTCCGGTCCCTAAGAGGATTTCAGACATTGTTACTAAGGAGTGGGATAAACCAGGCATTCCGTTCTCTCCCCCCTCCTGTTTTTAAGAAAATGTTTCCCATTTCTGACACCATAAAGGACTCATGGCAGACTGTCCCTAAGGTGGAGGGAGCTATTTCTACCCTGGCTAAGCGTACAACTATACCTATTGAAGACAGTTGTGCTTTTATTGATCCTATGGATAAAAAATTAGAGGGTCTCCTAAAGAAAATTTTTGTTCATCAAGGTTTTCTTCTTCAACCTATAGCATGCATTGTTCCTGTAACCACTGCAGCTGCCTTTTGGTTTGAGGCTCTAGAAGAGGCTCTTCAGATGGAGAGCCCACTAGATGATATTTTGGACAGAATTAAGGCTTTTAAGTTGGCTAATTCTTTTATTACAGACGCTGCTTTTCATCTTGCTAAATTAGCGGCTAAGAATTCAGGTTTTGCCATTTTAGCGCGTAGAGCGTTATGGCTTAAGTCCCGGTCAGCTGATGTGTCATCTAAATCTAAGCTTTTGTCCATCCCTTTCAAAGGTAAGACCCTATTCGGGCCTGCATTGAAAGAGATCATTTCAGACATTACTGGAGGGAAGGGTCATACCCTCCCTCAGGATAAGTCAAATAAGACAAGGACCAAACAAAATGATTTTCGTTCCTTTCGAAACTTCAATAGTGGTCCCTCTACCTCTTCCCCTTCTGCAAAGCAAGAGGGGAACTTTGCAAAATCCAAGCCAACCTGGAGACCTAATCAGGCTTGGAACAAGGGTAAACAGGCCAAAAAGCCTGCTGCTGCCACTAAGTCAGCATGAAGGGGTAGCCCCCGATCCGGGACCGGATCTAGTAGGGGGCAGACTCTCTCTCTCTTTGCTCAGCCCTGGGCAAGAGATGTTCAGGATTCCTGGGCAGTAGAAATTGTAACCCAGGGATACCTTCTAGATTTCAACGATTCCCCTCCAAGGGGGAGGTTCCATCTTTCTCAATTGTCTGTAAACCCAACAAAAAGAGAGGCGTTCTTACGCTGTGTAGAAGACCTTTTTACCATGGGAGTGATCTGCTCAGTTCCAAAAGCAGAACAGGGGCAGGGGTTCTACTCCAATCTGTTTATAGTTCCCAAAAAGGAGGGAACCTTCAGACCAATTCTGGATCTCAAGATCCTAAACCAATTCCTAAGAGTTACATCTTTACAAGATGGAGACCATTTGGAATATCTTACCATTGATCCAGGAGGGTCAATATATGACCACCATGGACTTAAAGGATGCGTATCTGCACATTCCTATCCACAAAGATCATCACCAGTTCCTCAGGTTCGCCTTTATGGACAAGCATTATCAGTTTGTGGCTCTTCCTTTCGGGTTGGCCACGGCGCCACAAAGGTGCTAGGGTCCCTTCTGGCGGTTTTAAGGCCACGGGGCATAGCAGTGGCGCCTTATCTAGACGACATTCTAATTCAAGCGTCGTTCTTCCAACTAGCCAAGTCTCACACGGACTGTGTGTTGGCCTACTTAGATAAATCTGGATCAAGAGACCAGAGACTCTCTTCTTTGGTGGTTGTCACAGGATCATCTGTCCCAGGGAATGTGTTTCCGCAGTCCAGAATGGGTTATAGTGACGACAGATGCCAGTCTTCTGGGCTGGGGTGCAGTCTGGAATTCCCTGAAAGCTCAGGGTCTGTGGACTCGGGAGGAGGCTCTCCTACCGATAAATATTCTGGCATTAAGAGCAATATTCAATGCTCTCCAGGCATGGCCTCAGCTGGCTTCGGCCAGATTCATCAGGTTTCAGTCGGGCAACATCACGACTGTGGCTTATATCAATCATGAGGGGGAACAAAGAGTTCCTTAGCGATGATAGAGGTCTCAAAGATAATCCAATGGGCAGAGGCTCACTCTTGCCATCTGTCAGCGATCTATATCCCAGGTGTAGAGAACTGGGAGGCAGATTTTCTAAGCCATCAGACTTTTCATCCGGGGGAGTGGGAACTCCATCTGTAGGTGTTTGCTCAGCTGGTTCGGCTATGGGGCACACCAGAGTTGGATCTGATGGCGTCTCGTCAGAACGCCAAACTTCCTTATTAAGGCTCCAGGTCAAGGGATCCTCAGGCTGTACTGATAGATGCTCTAGCAGTACCCTGGTCGTTCAACCTGGCTTATGTGTTTCCACCTTTCCCTCTCCTTCCACGTCTGATTGCCAGAATCAAACAGGAGAGAGCATCAGTGATTTTGATAGCGCCTGCGTGGCCACGCGGGACTTGGTATGCAGACCTGGTGGACATGTCATCCCTTCTACTATGATCTCTGCCATTGAGACAGGACCTTCTGATTCAAGGTCCATTCAAGCATCCAAATCTAATTTCTCTGCAACTGACTGCTTGGAGATTGAACGCTTGATTCTATCAAAGCGGAATTTCTCTGAGTCAGTCATAAATACCTTGATTCAGGCTGTTACCAGGAAAATTTATCATAAGGTATGGCGTAAATATCTTTTTTGGTGCGAATCCAAAGGCTTCTCCTGGAGTAAAATCAGGATTCCTAGGATTTTGTCTTTTCTCCAAGAGGGATAGGAGAAAGGATTATCAGCTAGTTCCCTAAAGGGACAGATATCTGCTCTGTCTATTTTGTTGCACAAGCGTCTGGCAGATGTTCCAGACGTTCAGGCTTTTTGTCAGGCTTTAGTTAGAATTAAGCCTGTGTTTAAACCTATTGCTCCGCCATGGAGTCTAAATTTAGTTCTTAGAGTTCTTCAGGGGGTTCCGTTTGAACCCATGCATTCCATAGATATTAGCATTACAATGTGACTCTCCTTATCTTGTGTTCCATGTTGATAAGGTGGTTTTGCGTACCAAGCCTGGGTTCCTACCTAAGGTTGTTACTAACAGGAATATCAATCAAGAAATTGTTGTTCCTTCTCTGTGTCCTAATCCTTCTTGTAAGAAGGAACGTCTGTTGCACAACTTGGACGTGGTTCGTGCTTTGAAATTTTATTTGCAGCCAACCAAAGATTTTCGTCAAACATCTTCTTTGTTTGTTGTCTATTCTGGAAAGCGTAGGGGTCAAAAGGCTACGGCGACTTCTCTTTCCTTTTGGCTGAAAAGCATCATCCGTTTGGCTTATGAGACTGCTGAACAGCAGCCTCCTGAAAGGATTACAGCTCATTCTACTAGAGCGGTAGCTTCCACATGGGCTTTTAAAAATGATGCTTCTGTTGAACAGATTTGTAAGGCTGTGACTTGGTCGTCGCTTCATGCCTTTTCAAAATTTTATAAATTTGATACTTTTGCTTCTTCGGAGGCTATTTTTGGGAGAAAGGTTTTGCAAGCAGTGGTGCCTTCCGTTTAGGTTCGTGTCTTGTCCCTCCCTTCATCCGTGTCCTAAAGCTTTGGTATTGGTATCCCACAAGTTAGGATGAATCCGTGGACTCGGTACATCATGCAAAAGAAAACAAAATTTATGCTTACCTGATAAATTTCTTTCTTTTGCGATGTAACGAGTCCACGGCCTGCCCTGTCTATTCAAGACAGATAGTATTTTTTTATGTAAACTTCAGTCACCTCTGCACCTTATAGTTTCTTCTTTTCTTCCTTGGCCTTCGGTCGAATGACTGGGGGGGTGGAGTTAAGGGGGGAGCTATATAGACAGCTCTGCTGTGGTGCTCTCTTTGCTACTTCCTGTCAGGAAGGACAATATCCCACAAGTTAGGATGAATCCGTGGACTCGGTACATCGCAAAAGAAAGAAATTTATCAGGTAAGCATAAATTTTGTTGTTCCTTAAGTGCATAAATGTAGATGTTCCATAAAATTACCAAAAATGAAAGACATTAAATATTAGCATGAAAGTATACAAGTATGCACTCAATATATTACATGCCCATTCATACCTAGCATTATAGCAAACAAATTATATGTTTATGTGTTTATATATATATATATATATATATATATATATATATATATATATATATATATATATATATCCTCCGTGTGTGTCTGCACTCACAATGCTGTGTGGTCATCCACCAGGGTGCAAAGTCAATCAAGTACACAGTCTATATCCAATAAAGGACTGCACTCGCTGGATTTGGTTTAAAAAACCTTTATATCTTTATTATGGTAACGTTTCGGGGTTCACAGACCCCTTCCTCAGACCAGATAACAGTAGAAGTGAACAAAATGTGCAATATATAGCACTAGCCCCACCCATCACAAACATCAAAATTGCGCCAAAAATCACAATCACCATGGTGACACATAAACAAGGCCTAATGACCATACCACCAAATACCAGAAAAACAATAAAAAAAACAAAAACTGCATATGCAAACATCTTGCATTACCTCATAGCTGAATACTGATATATACATATATATGTGTGTGTGTATATATATATATATATATATATACACACACACACACACACACACACAAGGTTGTAGATATGGGAGATTATAGGAATTTAACAGTAAGTAGGTAATGGCATAGTCTCAGTATATTAACTTGTATTGTAACAAGCACTGATTGATAATACACTGATACACAATACCATATATACACATAGGGAATCGTTTGTAACAACTTCATTAAATCAAACCTTATTTACAGTTCTACATCATATTTGCAGAAAGAATATTCACATGACCCATAAACCTTGATAAGCAGCAAATGCGTTTAGACATCTTAAGAGTAAGAAACTAAAGTGTTCATACCAGGTCTGCTATTAGTGATATCCGTGTGCCCCTACAGCTCGCTCAAATGTATCCTCTGGGGGTCATTATCAGTGTACGATGTATCAGGGTTATTACGTTATTACCAATGATCAATACTAAGAGAATATGTGTCAGGTCTCCTGGGCACGTACAGACATGTATCATGTCCCATTTCGCCAGTGTTCTATAAGGCCAGTGGTTCATGTTATAGAGATTAAGTATATCGTATCATGTCAGTGTGTCACAGTCTAATCAAAATGGAACATAAAGTGTCTCTGTATTACCTGAGATTCATGCCCATTGTGTGCGATACAGTTACCCAACAACCAGGCGCGGCTCAGCCCTGCAACGCGCAAGTGAAAAATCCTAACCGCGTGGCTAATTAGCATAGCCTATACGTCATCAGATGGGCGTTACTGAGACCCGGAGTGATTGAGAAGTGAACAGATCAGGCACTGTAGCGCCGCTTGGATATGTTTCCCATCTGAGCCTCTACGTGTTCCCATATGGGACAGAATCTGTCCATGGTTAACCTAAGAGTGATTTGTCATCCCACCTAAGTGCCATATGATCTAGTGTGATATAACGTATATATTAAAATGTAAAAAATGCCTAACATTTGCAGTGAGTTAAGTGGGGAATCGCGTCTACCACTGTGTGTTTAATTATCATTAGGCAAAGGGGGTCAAATAACTATAATAGAGCAGGAATGAAAACATAGATCAAACTTCAAATGTGTACAAGATAATAGAGGATAAAGTAGAGGCATTAAGCAATTATAGCTAACTAATTTCTACATGTAGATGGCCTGTTATACCTTAAATGGAGAAATTATTAGATCATCCACAACAACAGTTTCAAAACAGGGGGGGGTAGTAGTTAAGTGCAGCCCCAGTATATCCTATTAAGAAAGTGAGGGATGAAATTGTATCAGACAGTACAAAAGACAAGCCAGCAAGCATCAAGAGTGAGACCCCAATGATGGTATTTACAACTACTTTTGAAAGTGGAAAGAAACCACTGGCTGACTCAATCCATAACAGGTGGGAAATCTTGGGCATGGACCGAACATTGCCCTTTGGACATATGGGTCCACCAATCATGGGGTACAGGCAAGGCAGGAGTCTGAGGGACATACTAATGCAAACAGACCCTCAACATAGTTACACCAAGAAATGGCTTAAAGGCACAGTCTACACCAGAATTGTTATTGTTTTAAAAGATAGAGAATCCCTTTTTTACCCATTCCTCAGTTTTGCATAACCAACACAGTTATATTTATATATATATTTTTATTTTTTTTATTATGATTTTTATTGAGGATGAAATAAAATAACATACAGGAAATCCAATATAAAATAACATGAACAAAACTGGCATCCAGCGCCAACACAAAATGTATAATTAACTCAATACAGAAGCTTAAGAGTAATGAAGTACCACATTACAATCTATAATCTGGAATATACCTGAAAGAAAGTATGAAGGGAATAGAGAATATCAACTTTTCATCCCCGATTTTCCACCTCCCTAAATGAGATGAGGCCAATTAAAGACCTCCAGCATAATTATTATAGAGAATAGCAGGAGGGTTTTTATATTATAAGATCCCATTTTGGATCTTTATAAAGCTTATCAAGGCATAGTACACCTCCTCCCAGTACACACCTCCAGGAGGAGGAGCACATAATATGAACAAACATAAGGAAGGGAAATATCCGAGACCAGAAGCTCATCTATATTAAACATATCATGGTCAAATCAAATGAGAGCATTTGGGAGAATAGCAATCCTTAGAGAATAAGATACATTAGATAAAGCTATCATGTCTAATGACAGCAATATACAACTTGTGATGAAACATTAATTTCCATTAAGTGCTGCAAAATTGTCTCAATTTGTCCAAACTGCTCAAAGTAAGTCTCTGCTTCATATAAGTAAGATGCTATATTTTGATGGCTAATAGGGAATTTCTTTGGGAATCTACGTTCCTGTGTTCATAAAATGAACGAAAAGTTAAGGGGGGGGGCGGAGTGGTAGTTATACAAATCATGGTGTCACGTCCATGAAAGCTAGCCCAATAAGATGTAAATGGACATAAGTGTTAGGCAGTATCCTTCTGTATAAGCATAAAATAAACAATATAGGTATCTCCATTAGAATAATAGATGTAAATATTACTATTTAGGAAAACATAAGAGTCATTTTAGTGTTGTTATTCACCTTAATATAGATAGTCCAGTAGACTGAAAGGAAGATTTACAGCTAAGATATCTCTAGATATGATTAAATCGGTAAGTTAAATATTTGGTACTAGCTTAATCTATTATATCAGTGATTACACAATTACATTCACATAGACTGTAGGGAACATAACCTATAATGAAATATCTATCAGGGTAAATAAAAACATTGCTTTATGATGGTGCAAGCAGTAAATAAGGCTTATGCAGGTTAACTCTAACAACATAAAAAGAGGGGAGACTTGTGCCTCAACTATAACCGTGATAAACAATATCATACCATATCCTTGCTAATACATCGCACAGCCTTTCACTAGCTTATCAGCCATCATGTGCAGACTGTAAAATTGGGGGTGCACGTGGCAAAATACTGACAGAGTGAGGTCCTCTCGAATATACTGTTCTGGGCTAGTCAATAAGCTAAATATAATGTTGTGCTGTCTTAATACAGGGGTAATCTGTTAGTGCCAATTAATATTGTGTGCACATCGCGCGCCGCCCCGGCCGCTGACAGCGCAACGACATGCCCAGTTATAAGAAAGGTGTGAATATCTACATTAAGACCCCCTACCATTTAAAATTATTATGAACCACACTATTAAACTATCTACATAAGCCCCAGATAACCTGAGCAAAACATCTCTGTATAACAACATGTATACTGCATGACACGTCTTTTACATGGCAATATCAAGGGTTCATTGTTAAATTTGAGTTTCAAAAGCAAGTTGTTTATAATATCAAGCAAATGTCAAAATGGGAGATAGCACCCCTTTCAGAAACAAAAAAGAACCATATTTAAAATATAGGTATATTACCATGTCGACTTTTCTGCGATGTGGCATGAGTTACTAGTATAACTTAGCTTATAGGGGGCTCCTCGTGGGTTCAGGTCTTTCTAAATGGTGGATCTCATTTGTCTATCTCATCAAACTTAGCCTGCTTACTCACAGTGGCACAGTATAAAGATCCAGAACATTTACCACTTATAATGTAAACAATTTTTATATAAAAAATTAAATATAATAGTAAAAATGATAAGTAAGAAAGTATAAACAGACTTTTATATATTAAGGGTCTGATAGAAATGATTCAAGTTTTGTAGCCCTATATAATCTATATTCCACTCAATACAGAAAATCTAAAGTAAATCAGCTTAATAAACGAACTATAATATCTAAAATATACATTATAAAGCAGAAGGATTTCCACCAACTATAAAACACAATGTAAACGAACATTATACGAATAGTTACTGATTTTAGAACTATGTGGTCAGGCATATCAGGCTTGCAAGTTTTCATGTGTCATAGGTCTTGAACACAAACATGACAGGAAGAAGTATATAAGTATAGATGAGCCTTTATCCGATACCAAGAGTCCAGGTAGTAGTGGGACAGAACAATAAAAGATGCAAAATAAACCGTTTCTTTGTCCAGTCTATAAACATACTGCCCCATAAACTGTCCGGACCACTAATACTGGATCTCCCAGGTAGTACACTCTCCGGTATTAGAAGATAGGTTTTCAGGGCATGAAAACGAAGACTCTTTCCTACTTTCTTGGCTACGGCTCCTCTTCTTGTATTTTCCGGCGGGCCCTTCTCCTTAATGAGCGATACCCGGGGGCCCTGTTTTAGCAGCAGAGGAGGATTACTGTCGCCTGCTGAAATCGCTCCAGCGCTCGACTCCCGAGCTGAGGAGTAGGTATATGCAAGCCAGAGGTCTTCTTGTTGTTCGTACAGGCTCAAATAGAGCCCCTCCCCGCATCTAAGCGGGTCCTGTAGTTGGATAGAACGACTCGAGTACCGGACCATATGTCCGTCCAGAGGGGTATCCGTCTTGACCGGCATCAGATAATTTTGTGCAAACCCAGGACTCCATTCCCGCGTCAGGGCAGCTCCGCTTCCATTATCACGGTGGTGAGTCACAGGGCAATATTGCAGATCGCCCTTATAAGAGCACTGTGTCTTCCCATGATCCTCAGATATCGCTCCGGCTGCCAGTTTCTGCCCAAACACCTTTACAAGTTCTTGCTTAAAGTGCGAGAAGCAATCCTGTAATATACTTATGAGTTCTTGTTCACCCCGGGACTCTGCCATTTTGAATAGCACAAAAGCCTTGTCCACTATGCAGTTTGTTATGTAGTAAGGTAATTTATGGCTTATACAGACTTCTCCAGCTTGTTTTTAAAGTACTTTCTAGCACTAGGACTCGGTTCAGGATGGGTTTGAACTCTAAAATAAGTCGTATAAGACTCTTTTAGGATAGTTGTAGCCGGAGCTCTATAGAAGTGCGACTATCTAGCTCGGCAGTTGACTCCGCCCCCCATATTTATATATTTTTTACCTCTGTGATTATCTTGTATCTAAGCCTCTGCAGACTGCCCCTTTATTTGTTCTTTTGACAGACTTACAGTTTAGCCAATCAGTGATGGCTCCCAGGTAACTTTACGTGCACAAGCACAGTGTTATCTATATGAAAAACATGAACTAACACCCTCTAGTGGTTAAAAACCTGTTAAAATGCATTCTTAAGAGGCGGCCTTCAAGGTCTAAGAAATTAGCATATGAACCTCCTAAGATAAGCTTTCAACTAAGAATACCAAGAGAACAAAGAAAAATTGGTGATAAAAGTAAATTGGAAAATTGTTTAAAATTACATGCCCTATCTGAATCATGAAAGTTTTTTTTGGACTAGACTGTCCCTTTAAAACTAACAAAATGGGCTGTTACAGATGCAAGGGCTGTACAACCTGCAGCGGTATGATCCCATGCAAAATATTCAGACACCCCCATACTAACCAGAAATTCACGATTAAGCACTTTATCACCTGCACTACTAACTATGTTGTATACCTATTGAGCTGTTGCTGTGGACGCTTTTATGTTGGAAAAACAATAGACAACGCACGCTTAAGAATGGCAAATCATCGCTCGGCTATACGGTCTGCCATTGACAAAGGGACCTCGGACCAACCGGTGGCAAGACATTTTGTGCAGGCAGGGCATAAGGTAACTGATTTACGCTTCATCTTAATTGACCACGTCCCCCCCCCCCTTAGGCGCGGGGGTGACCGTGGCAGAACCCTCTTGCAGATGGAGGCAAGATGGATTCATAGACTGGATACCATCCACCCCAGAGGATTAAACATGTCAAATGATTGGCACTGTTTCCTCTGAAGTCTTGACTGATGACAGTGATATATGTTCAGGAATACAATAAGACACTCATATTGATCATTCTTAGAGTATGAGATATGCCTGTATATGTTAAGGAGCAATTTTACCATTGGTGTGATATAGTGCACCACAGCGGCCATATCCTGAACTTCCTGATTTTGCTCTACTATTTGGACATATCCATCCGTAATTTGACCCCTCTGACTGGGGTTCTGTAACTAAACCTTATGTACCTTGATTGCCAGTTGTATACAGTGGATCAATGATATCCCTATTGAGATCCCTCTGTACGAGTCACTTTCTTGGGCACAAGAAAGTATATTATATATGCTTTATGTGTTAGTTTATATAGAGCAGCTAGACCACTCATATATTGCATAGCAGACACCTGAAACATATAATATATCTTATCCTATATATTGTGATCCCTTTAAATAGACAATATGGTATAACACTGCACACTAGGAACACCTGGGTCCATATAGGACATACTGGGGCTGCACTTAACTACTACCCCCCCTGTTTTGAAACTGTTGTTGTGGATGATCTAATAATTTCTCCATTTAAGGTATAACAGGCCATCTACATGTAGAAATTAGTTAGCTATAATTGCTTAATGCCTCTACTTTATCCTCTATTATCTTGTACACATTTGAAGTTTGATCTATGTTTTCATTCCTGCTCTATTATAGTTATTTGACCCCCTTTGCCTAATGATAATTAAACACACAGTGGTAGACGCGATTCCCCACTTAACTCACTGCATATGTTAGGCATTTTTTACACTTTAATATATACGTTATATCACACTAGATCGTATGGCACTTAGGTGGGATGACAAATCACTCTTAGGTTAACCATGGACAGATTCTGCCCCATATGGGAACACGTAGAGGCTCAGATGGGAAACATATCCAAGCGGCGCTACAGTGCCTGATCTGTTCACTTCTCAATCACTCCGGGTCTCAGTAACGCCCATCTGATGACGTATAGGCTATGCTAATTAGCCATGCGGTTAGGATTTTTCACTTGCGCGTTGCAGGGCTGAGCCGCGCCTGGTTGTTGGGTAACTGTATCGCACACAATGGGCATGAATCTCAGGTAATACAGAGACCCTTTATGTTCCATTTTGATTAGACTGTGACACACTGACATGATACGATATACTTAATCTCTATAACATGAACCACTGGCCTTATAGAACACTGGCGAAATGGGACATGATACATGTCTGTACGTGCCCAGGAGACCTGACACATATTCTCTTAGTATTGATCATTGGTTATAACGTAATAATCCTGATACATCGTACACTGATAATGACCCCCAGAGGATACATTTGAGCGAGCTGTAGGGGCACACGGATATCACTAATAGCAGACCTGGTATGAACACTTTAGTTTCTTACTCTTAAGATGTCTAAACGCATTTGCTGCTTATCAAGGTTTATGGGTCATGTGAATATTCTTTCTGCAAATATGATTTAGAACTGTAAATAAGGTTTGATTTAATGAAGTTGTTACAAACGATTCCCTATGTGTATATATGGTATTGTGTATCAGTGTATTATCAATCAGTGCTTGTTACAATACAAGTTAATATACTGAGACTATGCCATTACCTACTTACTGTTAAATTCCTATAATCTCCCATATCTACAACCTTGTGTGTGTGTGTGTGTATATATATATATATATACACACACACACACATATATATGTATATATCAGTATTCAGCTATGAGGTAATGCAAGATGTTTGCATATGCAGTTTTTGTTTTTTTGATTGTTTTGTTTTTCTGGTATTTGGTGGTATGGTCATTAGGCCTTGTTTATGTGTCACCATGGTGATTGTGATTTTTGGCGCAATTTTGATGTTTGTGATGGGTGGGGCTAGTGCTATATATTGCACATTTTGTTCACTTCTACTGTTATCTGGTCTGAGGAAGGGGTCTGTGAACCCCGAAACGTTACCATAATAAAGATATAAAGGTTTTTTAAACCAAATCCAGCGAGTGCAGTCCCTTATTGGATATAGACTATATATATATATATATATATATATATATATATATATATATATATATATATATATATATATATATATATATATATATATATATATATGATAGCATAAACGTATTTAAAGGCAAACTATGTATGGTTAACTGTCCCTGTTTATCGGAAACACATGGAGTGTCTTACTCTCCAAGTACTGACCAAGTTACCTGCTAGATATGTTTCTTCAATAAAGAAGACACATTTGTCACAGATTAACTCAAACCCATGTCATAATGCATGACAATAGAAAGTTGTTTAACTCCTTCACCAAATCCGACGTATATATACATTGTGCGGTACTTTGGCTATTGTATTGCACCACGTATATATATGTTGTTGCTTCAGGATGCTCCAGTGCGCTTGACTGTTAAGTTACAGCAGAGATCTGGAGCTCCTAAAGCTTTAGGCATCTTCCGCATATGGAGCCAGGGCGCGATCGGTGCTCCGCCTCCATATGACAGCAGATGCCTGATCGTTACAGACGGTGTAGGTGACACTGTGTGTGTCACCGTCTGTAACAATCTTCTGCTGGAGCCAGTGAGAGGTGTGGGTGGGTGGCGAGTGGGCTGCCTAGGAGGGGAGGCGGGAGGAAGTGGGAGGGGCCCTAAGCTACAGAAACGTTAAAATAAAGGGACAGGGAGGGATGGGGCAGCTACGCTACAGAAAAGGGGATCTGGGGATGTGGGGGCCCCCTAACTAAAGATCGCGGGTGGGGGGGGGTAGGTGGGGGTTACACTACCTACAGAACTTTTTTATTTTTTTTAAATAAACAGACAGCTACCAATAACTAAGATGGCGGCAATAGTTAGGGCAGGGGGGGTTTAGATAGCTGTTTTAGGGGGCATCAGGGAGGTTTAAAGGAGAGGGCAAATTTACACTGCAGAAAAAAATTTTATTTAAAAAAAAAGATATATTTTTTTTTATTGGCAGACTGTCACCAGTACTTATGATGGGGGTGACCAGTGGGGGTGCGGGAGGGAAGAGAGCTGTTTGGGAGGGATCAGGGGGCGGGGAGTGTCAGGTAGGAGGCTAATCTCTACACTAAAGCTAACATTAACCTTTTAAGCTACCTAATTAACCCCTTCACTGTCGGGAATAATAGAAATGTGGTGTGCAGCTGCAATTAGCGGCCTTCTAATTGACAAAAACCAATGGCAAAGCCATATGTGTCTGCTATTTTTGAACAAAAGGTATCCTAGAGAAAGTTTTACAAACATTTGTGCCATGATTGCACAAGCAGTATATAAATAATTTCTGTGAGAAACCCAAAATTTGTGAAAAATTAAAGTACCACATTTTTTATTTGATGGCATTTGACGGTGAAATTGTGTCATGAAATATGCCAAAATGGGCCTAGATCAATACCTTGGGTTGTCTACTTAAGAAATATATATAGATTTGATAGGTCAATAAAAAAAACAAGGCTCTATTTCTGTTTAAATGGAGTTCAGTGGATAGCAAAAATGCTAAAAATGCTCTGGTATTTTGGGCAAGTTTTTGTCTGGAAGTCCCGGTAGTGAAAGGGTTAAAATCTGAATCATGAAAGAAAAAGTTTTGCTTTCATATCCCTTTAACTCCACAAATACTATGAACTGAGACCATTCAACATTTTTTTTAACTATAACATTTCAACTGGCAAGACCTGTCAAAGCACCATTTTTGCCTGTTTAAACAAGCATATCTTTATTGACACAATAACATTTATGTGCATGTTGTGTCTACATGTTAATAGTCATCATTATATTTAGGTTTAATAAAAAGGATACAAATATTGCTCAACTATCACTTTTAATGTATGAACTTTTACACAACTGAAATATGATCATCATAATGCTTATTTATGACTGCAATGAAATGTTAAAATGGTTAGTTATGAATTCCACAACATGATTTAAAGGGACAGTCTACACCAGAATTATTATTGTTTTAAAAGATAGATAATCCCTTTATTACCCATTTCCCATTTTTGCATAACCAACACAGTTATATTAATATACTTTTAACCTCTGTGATTATCTTGTATATAAGCCTCTGCAAACTGCCCCTTTATTTCAGTTCTTTTGACAGACTTGCAGTTTAGCCAATCAGTGCCTGCTGCCAGATAACTTCACGAGCACAGTGTTATCTATATGAAAAACATGAACTAACACGCTCTAGTGGTGAATAACTGTTAAAATGCATTCTGAAAAGAGGTGGCCTTCAAGGTCTAAGAAATTAGCATATGAACCTCCTAGGTTAAGCTTTCAACTAAGAATACCAAGAGAACAAAGCAAATTTGGTGATAAAAGTAAATTGGAAAATTGTTTAATATTACATGCCCTATCTGAATCATGAAAGTTTATTTTGGACTAGACTGTCCCTTTAAATTTAATTATGCATGTTGTTATAAGTTGCTTTTATCAGTTATGTAAAAAACTTGCATATACATTAGGCAGTCGTCCTTAAAACTGAATCAGTTAGCTGTTATGTGTTACTTACTTTTTTCCCGAAATGCGTAAGCCGTTGTGCTGCGCTTCTCACAGAATTTTGTATCGGTGGCTTGGTAAACTTTTAAATATGTTATAATAAATGCTAATTTTTATCATCAAGAGCGTGCCATTATCCTTTCAATTGCACTTACTTTCTTTTTGACCACATTTTTGTGTCTGTAAAAGTTTAAAAACCTGTTTGTTTGGGTTTTTTTACGTTTTAACCAGCTGTATACGTAACTCAGAAGGTTTTACTGATTCGGATAGTATTCTGTCTAATGAAAGCAAATGGCTTACAAAAATCACCCAAGTCACATACAATGTTTTTTTTCCAGTTCATCTTATAAACTGGAATGGGGCCCATTTTACTACTTATATCTAAACATAAATCCTTCACTAGCGCTTAAATTGTTACCTGGCTCCTCAATAGTCTGGATGGTTCCTAAGTTTCATCTAAATGTGTTAAACAAATATATAGTTTTGTTTGAAAAGAACACAACACTTATATCACTATTAAAAGTCTCTAGTAGATGACACAGAACCCAGCCTGCCTATAATATATATTTGTATCCATTTAAATTCTTTCTCAGTGTCATGGCATATTAGATTTATTCTTTGTTTTCTATATAGGAGCGCCTCCTGCTGTCTGTGTTACCGCGACATGTTGCTATGGAGATGAAGGAAGACATCAACACTAAGAAGGAAGACATGATGTTCCACAAAATCTACATTCAAAAACATGACAATGTCAGGTATTGTGGTTCCCCAAATTCTACAACAGTATAGCATATGGGGTGGGGATTTTTACCTTGCAGTTTGGGGATATGTGCAGACCTTGGCTGATTTTCACTTATGTGTCCTTTTTCATTGATACTGGTTGTGTATCCTATGTCATGTCAATCCAAAATCTGTGGTGTAACAATTTTATAAAGGGACATTTACAATTAACACCCTTTTTTTTAACCCAATATCAAATGCTGTGAAAGTGGAAACCTTCACTCCTAAATATACATGCCCTCCTTTTTTACTTGATCCAGTTCTGCTTCTTGGAATAAGATGCGCAGATCTGAATATCTGTATTCCTTATTTTGTATAGATGACAACATAACATTTAAGCTCTCTCAGTAAAGCATACTCACTACTGCAAGGGTCTAGCCGCCATTGCTGGGGCCTGTCTGTCACTTTGTAGATGGTTCCAAAATGCACCTTCCGCTATGAAAAGTAGATATTGTTTCTGGCTACAGATAAGTTTGTTACACTCTTTAGTTAGATTCTATGTCCTACTATGTCCAGGGCCTTATATGTCTCTGCTTCTGAACTGTTAAAATTATGTATTGTACTAACGTACAGTGTAGCTGTTCAGTGCAGTGTAGCCTGTTGGTGCTTTATAAATAAATAATGATGACCATAATGATGATAATATTAGTGATGATGAATCATTTATCTTAAACTTTTATCATGCAAAATATATGCGTGTGAACAGTGCGATTTTATATACAACTGAGTTTAATGTCCCTTTAAGAAGTTTTCTCATTGTCTAAGTATCTAGGAAGTTTATTTTAAAATCTTACTTGGTGGTATATGGACCCACTTAAAATGTCTTTAATAAATAAACACAGCACAGATGTTTGAAGAATTGTGGTTTAGATGTCTTAGACATCTGGTGGTCTTATTCTGTGATTACGGCTGCTTGGTTTGAAGTAATTGGTTTACGTGAACATATAAAATTAGGAATCTTTTTGCACTCAGTAATTCTTGATAATACTTTCTCCTCGCAACTGTGCGTTATCTGAGTATTAAAGGCAGCAAAAATATAGATTACAAAATATATTTAGCTTAATTTTTGCTAAGAGGGAAACATGTTTTTATTAATTAAATGGTCTTGGAAGTCGAAATTTAAAGTTTCATGATTCATATAGAGCCTACAATTAAAAAAAATATATTTTTATTGTCACTTGTAAATTTTTCTCATAGTATTCTTTGTTAAAAACTTGTTTGCATGTGTTTACTGTAGTAAGCTTGGGAGCGTGCACGTGTCTTAAAGGGACATAAAACCTAAAAAAATTTCTTTCATGATTTAGATAGAACATACAACTTTCCGATTTATGTCTATTATTTTAATTTGTTAATTCTCTTGGTATCCTTTGTTGAAGAAGCAGTAATGCACTACTGGGAGCTAGCTGAAAGCCAATGACATATTTGTGCAGCTACCAATCAACAGCTTCTGAGCCTATATTCTTAGTTCTACCTTTCAACAAGGAATTCAAAGAGAACAAAACAAATTTGATAATATAAATAAATTCTATCTGAATTATGAAAGAAAACAATTGGTTTTATGTCCCTTTAATGCAGCAGAGTTTACAGCAGGGTTAAACATTGTTGCAAACACTGCTGCTATATAGTACTGTACATAAGACGTGCACACTCCTGAGCCTAACTAGGTATTCTTACATGGAAAGAAGTGACATTTTAACAAAAGATACAAAGAGAAAGATGTAAAGTGGGTAAAAGATTTAACTTTATAAAAAAAAAGTTATATTGCCTGCTTCATCTAAATCAATCAAAACTTGAATTTGACTTCCATGTATTCTTTAAAAGATAAAGAAACAATCTGGAGACCAGGGTTAAAATATAATAAGTGTATGGGGTAGATACATCACAATGTATTTTTTTATTTAATGTGTAATTGTTCTGTAATGGAAATATATATATATATATAATATATGTTTAGATTACCTTATATATCTATATTCGATTTTGTAAATAAAAAAAAATAAAATGCAAAGTTTAGAAATCTCATGTAATGTATATTAATCACTTTGGTTTTCTTTTTTTAGCATTTGTTGATATAAGAACAAAGAAACTCAGATTTTCACATTGAATACAAATCAATAAATTCTTTTTAGTCTGCTCAGTTGTCTGTTCACCTTCAAAGGCTAAATTATTAATTTCTCAGGACAGCATTATACCTGTTTTTAAAGGGACAGTAAACTCTTTGTAATTACAAGACATTTTTGTTGTGTTGCTATAGAATAACTTATCAGCCAGGTCTTAACATGTTTAGAACAAATTGACATCCTTTTTATTGCACTAATTTTTCATTAACCAAACTCCACCATTTGTCTTATTTGCAGGAGCCAATCTGGGTTTTAGTCCACAGACAACAAGGCTAGTTACTGTCATAAAGTTAGTATAAAGCAAATTGTTTTGCAGTTGTTATCTGATAGAGCCAATTAGGGACGTATATTTAGCAGGGTTAGCCTTTAGAAGTTAGCAGCGTACATTTAATACCCTGAGAATTTTAAATTGCTTAATATTCAGAGCTAAATTACATGAAAAAGGGACAAAATGAATTATGAAAATATACTGCAAAGTTGTTTCATTGCACATATTGGGGGAGATTTATGAAGCTGTGTGATGCAGCTTCAGGGGGCTTCAGTAAAGGCTCACATGAGCGAGCCTGCAGCCTATACACCACCTCTGAGTTGCTGGCTTGACTGACCAGGTTGACTGACAGCCATGCCCACACATGATTGGCTGTAAGCGAACAGGGGACAGAACTGCACAAGCAATTGCTTGTGCAATGACAAATGCGGGCAGCGAATTTCTGCCCACTGGCTGTGATGCCGGACGGACAGGTTCCCTGAAGCGAACCTTGTCTGCCTGGTGCTAAATCTCCCCATATGTATGAAGAATCTCAAAGGGTTCACTGTCCCTTTAAGCATTATTTAACTATTTCTCGGCTTCAGTCTTCTTGTTTTAGTAAAATGCAGTGTGCTTTTTCCATCTGAATTCCTGGGGGCCCATTTATCAAAGGGCTTGCGGACCTGATTCGACACGGCGGATCAGGTCCGCAAGACCTCGCTAAATGCGGAGAGCAATACGCTCTCCGCATTTAACATTGCACCAGCAGATCACAAGAGCTGCTGGTGAAACGCCGCCCCCTGCTGACTCGCGGCCAATCAGCCGCCAGCGGGGGGGTGTCAATCAACCCGATCGTATTCGATCGGGTTGATATCCGGCGATTTCTGTCCGCCTGCTCAGAGCAGGCGGACAGGGTTATGGAGCAGCGGTCTTTAGACCGCTGCTTCATAACTTGTGTTTCTGGCGAGTCTGAAGACTCGCCAGAAACACGGCCCTTCAAGCTCCATACGGAGCTTGATAAATGGGCCTGCTGTAGCATCTTTGTACTGTGAGCTCCTAGCAATTTGTGTTGAATTTTTTGGCTGATGTAAGTATATGGACCAGAACTGGAATTGTGTTTTTGTACCTACCATACTCTGGGGTGACTTACTGTGTGTTCTGTCCTTACAGTATTCTGTTTGCCGACATTGAAGGGTTCACCAGTCTGGCATCACAGTGTACAGCTCAGGAACTCGTTATGACACTGAATGAGCTCTTTGCACGCTTTGACAAGCTGGCCGCGGTAAGTACAATATTTCACATTTTCTTAAGGGAGCTTTTTAAAACATTCTGTATTTTGAGACCGTAAAGCAGCCAATAACACGTAAGATTGACAGACTTCAAGTCCCGGGCAATGACATTCTGTATTGTGAAAACATAATCCCATTTTATTTTATTTTATTTGTAAATTTGGGTTTGACAATAAACTCTGTAATTCTAAATGATATCTATGCCAGAGCCGACCATCTGCTTTATTTAAGTGAACTGATGACATAAAGCAGAAGTATTTCAAATCCCCACTCTTGGAGCATCTTTTTTTACTGCATACTTTTTGGATTTTTTTATTGAAAAGAATGTTCATATTGCATTGCACCAAACACTGTTTCAAATTAATTCAGGACCATATCTATGGGTTGAGCTTTTTTTTAAATGTGATAAAGTGTTATCTAGGGCGGGGCTTGGTCAGTTCAAGGGAGTGGCTTAAACAACCTGTGTTTTGAAGGGATGGGGCTTACACAGGCCATCGGTAAAGATTTGTTTTTTTAAGGGCATGCTCACTACCCACAGTGCATTTCCACCTCCAGTTAGGCACCTGGGGTGTGCAAACATTCATGTAACACTACAAGCTCAGGTGTGATAATCATATATATTTTTTTTTATTAAGGACATTACAAATATAATTCCAGTATACAGTACATGCATATTACATATTTGTCGTATTCTATAATATTAAATTGTACTCCTAAAAATGTAGTCCTCATTTTCAGTCCCTTTATACTTGCTAGATCACTCTTGGACCTGCTAGGAAGTAGTGTTATAGAGCTAGGGATACAAAACAAACAAAAATTTGCATCTTAAAATAATATGCTATGGTAACATGATAAAATGAACTAGATGCAAACAGCCAGAACTGTAAAAATGGATATAACATGACACACTCCGGGTGCTCAGGACTGGTTGAGAAGGTGTTTATAAAAAAGAATTGAAAAAAAATTACTGCTCAATGGTTATACAACTTTGTTATTCCACAATTGTCGAACAGTGATGAGTAACTTGTTATTGTGAATAATTGCCTGCTGCAGGAGAAGACTTTAAGTTCTCTACTCATTCATCGCCTATGTAATCTATCCTCTAAGCTATCTGGTTTTGTGTTGGTGCCGCTTCTGCAAAATGCATGTGTTCCCCTTCATGCGCAGCCCCGGCCACTGGCCACGCCCAAGGGTTAATACAGAAGTAAGCAGCATGCGCCATCAATTGAACTTCAGAAAATAAAAAATTTCAACTTATTCGAGAGATATAAATGGGTTGGGTGTTGCTTCCCCTAAGCTGTAAGCATCGTCTCCCTCTTTATGTGTACAATTTTAAAATAGGGTATGTGGTATCTACTGTATGTGTACGTGAGCAGTGTATATATAGGTCATGTAAGCCTTTACCAATCATTGTAGTTAAAACCTTAATATTCTCCGGCATAAGATGCTCTAACTATGTTAACTTTGAAATAGAACCAACAAAATAAGCCTATATTCAGTATTGACATATAAGCAGGGTAAATATGGACCTGACAAGGTGTTGTTTGACAAAGCCATCAGCTAGTGTTTTCCAACATTTGACACCCTGATTATTATACATTACGATAAGTCTTTTAACCCCCAGAGTTTTCCTGCGTTGGGTACCTAGCTTTGGCCTCCTCAGGGGGAATTGTTGGAATGGGGTTAACCCCTCTGTTCACCTGGGGTGCCTTTCTGAACGGTATAGAAGATTTTCCTGGGAAGCTCCAACTCCAAATTGAGCCGTATGATGCGTTCAGATGGTCTTCTGAAAACTTATGGACCAATATCTCTACCCTCCCTACCTCCCTAGGTACCAGAAGCGGCTGCTCCGTTTGCGGTTTCAGTCCTGACCGTGAGGTTATATCAGACCATTCCCCAGGTGATCTTATATTTACAGATGTTCCCCACTCATCGCCGGTAGAACCAGCAATGTTGATGCCTGCAGCCTTCACTGGATTGCTGCCTGACGGTATGCCGTGTGCCGTTATAGGGTGGTAGATGATGGCTTCCTGCTCTGGATAGCCTGGGTGTGAGAAAAGGTATGTAGCTTTCATGGTGTCCCAGCGTATATTGTCCGTGGGGATATGGGTATTATTCGGAATTGTCAGAGAGGATGAGGTTGTTAAGTAGCTGGTTTGTTGAGAAAAGTCTCCAGTCTTCTGTAGGTTAAGTTGTTTGGGCTCTCTGTGCCACAAGGGTATGTTAGACCTGTATGTCGTAGAGAGCTGTGGTATCGGATCTGCCGATCTCGCTCATGGCACTTTATCCATAAGAAGCTGAAGTTCTTGTTCAGAGGGTGCTTTATCTATTAAGGTTTGAAACAAGGCCTCTAGTTTGGCACATAGTTTATCCGGTATGTTGGATTGGATTTCGGCCCACGTGGCTTCGTTAGGGTTCATTGTGATTCCTTGCTGTATAGTTGTATTAGGGCTTACTCCTGCTGGTTAATGTGGTATGTATTATGGGCAGTCCGGTATGTCAAAGAGAGCTTAAATTATGACCAGTTCTGGCAAAGTACCCCGGCAACTTAGCCTTGGGTAACCTTGCAAATTGTGCAGAGATACGATGTCAGTCGTATTTGTGGTAGTTGCTGTGATTATGGAACTATAACCGGCGGATTATGATTTCCTCTCCAGAAAAATGTGACCGTTCACAGCCGCTGCTTGGACACGCCCCCGTGGTAATCATATTTTAATAAAAAAATCGGTCTGGATTAATAATGACTTGCCGGCATGCAGATAAATTATGCAAAAACTTTCCTTTTTGTGAGCATTATATAGTAATTTAGGTGTCTTTCCTTCACAACCAGAACCATATAAATAGCAAACAAGCTAAAATTCTGGCAAGATTTCTTAGATAATCTCATCAGACCAAACAATTTTAGAAAGGATGCAGTTATGAGCTAAAAAATGTCTCTAGCAAAATGCAGGATATTTAGGAGGGATACTATGACCATTTTGCCTTTAAATCCAAGGAACTAGGTATGAGCAAATGTTCATATTTGGCATTCGCTTCCTAAACGAATTCCAAATATGGCAACCTGCGGTTGCATTTGGCATTTTTTGGCGATGGATTTATTTGTGTAATAGTGCAACACACAAATATCTAAATTTGCACAAATGTTTGTGTTGCACTATTACACAAGTAAAAATTTCTGAATTCCGTTGCCTGTGGCCAAATTCGGCATTAGTTTAGCAAATGAATGTCAAATGCGAACATTTGCTCACACACAATTCCAACAACTGTAAATCCCTCTCAGACTTTTCGAAAACATAGATTAAAAGAGCAATCATATTCTCTAGTGATGCATTTTTACATAAGCAAAAATAATTAATTTCTAGACTTGAATAAAAACAATAATTTACCTGTCTGATTCTATAGGGACACTAATAGTATAGTCAAATAAAATTGCCACAGGTGGCTGAGAGATAATTACCTGAATTGCCGGCCCCCAGAGCAGTATTTCTATTGTTAGTTTTGCTCGCTATAATTGGTTTTGTCATCCGTCTCTGCTGACACTTTATGTGGTGCTACTTCCTTCTTGTGTATTTCTGATTAGCATCTCATCCCTTTTTCAGGAGAACCACTGCCTGCGTATAAAGATCCTAGGGGACTGTTATTACTGTGTATCTGGGCTACCAGAAGCCCGAGCTGATCATGCGCATTGCTGCGTGGAGATGGGAGTGGACATGATAGAAGCCATCTCGTGAGTAAATCTTTGACATTCACAGTACCTTTTCAGAATATATATATAATATTGAACAAATAGTAAGATGCGTTTAAAAAATGAAAACAAAAGTATGGTCCGCAATAAAATCAGATGAAAGTTAAAGTCAAGGGATAAACTATTGACCAAAACATGGTTCTAAAAATCCCTTTCCATAATTATCAGGTAACTATGTGCAGGTTACTGTTTTCTCTTGTCTATAAAACATGGCTGATTTGTGTACTTGCAGCAGCTCACTAACACCACAGCTTGTGCTTTGTTTCAACTTAAAAAGAGAAAAAAACTAACATACTCCAACACATTTATAACTTTTTTCCTAATTGTGCAAATTTTGAAGTAATGAGTATGATATAACCCACACATGGGGTTAAATACATAGCTAAAGTCCCACCAGGAGCTTCAAGTTTTGCAGATCCCAAGCAGCAAAAGAGATGGTGATTGGCTGCTATATGCAGCTTTATCTATATGTTTAGGGTATTAAACACCTAGTAAGATTAAATCATCAATACCAAAATGACATACTGTAACTAATTAGATCATTTATTTTTTGCAGTTGAATGTTCATTTAAAGAGAATGTTTAAATGCCCTGACAACCAAATACAATCTGAAAAAAATGATGTGGGTGTTTATCAGCTGATGCTAAACATGAGCAATATTGCACCTCCAGAGGGCATTTTTATCTCTTAACTAGTGTTTGCTCAGCTGTTAGGCCGAACCACTCCTTACATTTTGTCACACTTGCATGATCTTCATCTGAGCATCTCTAGCAAGCAGATGAGGATAAAGCCTCTGCTTATTTTATAATGAGTTGTATAAATTATTAACAGCCGATGTCCTGTGTTGCTTCTTGTACTTAAACTGAATAAAATGTTTGTCTTATACAATAAATGGATTCTACTGCATAAGCTGCAATATACTGTGAGAGTAATGTTTTCTTAGATAAGTAATATAGTGCAGCCTGTTGTATAAGATAGACTAGCTGTGTGCCTAAATAGTAGTATACTGTATTATGATAAAAGGGACATTAAACACTAAAAGATGGTAATATAAAATTTTATATATATATATATATATATATATATACCTCTGTAATATATTTTCATTATTTATTTTGTCCCCTTTTTCTGTAATTCCATTCTGAAATTGTGATCACTTTTAGTTCCTGTTAGACATGGAAGTGCAGAACACAACCATTGGCTGCACACTCTAGTGACCTATTTATAAATGTCCCTAATTGGCCACAACAGTAATTGTTACAACATGGCAGCACCCATTTTTTTATAGATACTAAAACTTTACACTTATTTTTTCAAAATCTAAACAACTAATTAAACTTTAAATAATGCATCTACTTGTTATACTCAGACTAATTTTTTCTTTGACTGCATTATTCTATCTAGCATTTATTTAGTGTTTAATTTCCCTTTAATTATTGTATAAAGGTCTAGGCCCAATCGGTATAATGTGTGGTTTTGTATGTTAATACAAAGGATTCGGATGTCTGATAGGATATTCTATTTTAAAGACATTTATATACTATATTCTTTTGTATAAGATAAAAACTTAGAAACATTGATTGACACCAGAAGGCCCATAGAGTCTGCCTATATTACCATCTGAAGTGTACACTAAGATATAAAAATACTAAGAGAGTTCCTTGTTCTAAAATAACTTCTGTATTTTATTTCATACACTATGAATTCCATAAGCATTATTAACAGAATATTTTGTTTTCTATTGTTTTGCACTCTGTCCACTAAAGATGATACAAAGAAGTAGGCTATGTACAAAATGCATGTGGGATTTATACTGACCAGAGTTCTCCACTGAAAAATGTGCCAGCCGGTTGGCATTATGAAGTAACCGGGTGGGGGCAGTTTATAAGTTTGCTAGAACATTTTCTATTATTTATAAATGTTAGTTAAGCTATCCAAAGCACACACCAATTGCACAATTTAACATAAACTGATGTTATGATTATTTGTGCACGAAATGCTGAATAACTTTAATATTAGCTAATTTCAGCATCAGATTGGCTTTAATTTTAGCCGGGTTAGCCATCCATTAAATAGGTCCTGAGGAGAAAACTGCTGACTATTTAGTTGATCCCTTTTTTTTTTTTTGTAAATATTAAGGATTCATTTTAAGGCTGTCAAAACATTTACTGTTACATATACTCTCTGAAAGCATTTGTATCAAATTGTTGGCCCTAAAACAGTAGCATTTATAGGGGTGCTATTTAAGTATTGTGAGTTTCTTAATGTTGGTATTGAAATGAGGCCCATTAAAATAGCAGATAGGTTAGGGTTTGGTGGTAGGGAATAGGTTAGGGCAGTGATTTTTAACCTTTTTTTTGCCATGGCACACTTTTCTCCAACATTGGTGTGTCCGGTCCACGGCGTCATCCTTACTTGTGGGATATTCTCTTCCCCAACAGGAAATGGCAAAGAGTCCCAGCAAAGCTGGCCATATAGTCCCTCCTAGGCTCCGCCCACCCCAGTCATTCTCTTTGCCGTTGCACAGGCAACATCTCCACGGAGATGGTTAAGAGTTTTTTGGTGTTTTAATGTAGTTTTTATTCTTCTATCAAGTGTTTGTTATTTTAAAATAGTGCTGGTATGTACTATTTACTTGATAAATTACTTTCTCCAACGGTGTGTCCGGTCCACGGCCCGCCCTGGTTTTTTAATCAGGTCTGATGAATTATTTTCTCTAACTACAGTCACCACGGTACCATATGGTTTCTCCTATATATATTTCCTCCTGTCCGTCGGTCGAATGACTGGGGTGGGCGGAGCCTAGGAGGGACTATATGGCCAGCTTTGCTGGGACTCTTTGCCATTTCCTGTTGGGGAAGAGAATATCCCACAAGTAAGGATGACGCCGTGGACCGGACACACCGTTGGAGAAAGTAATTTATCAGGTAAGCATAAATTCTGTTTTTTACATTAAAAAATCCTGTGGCACACCACCATCCCAAAATGTAAAAAAAATCACACATTGTAGACTAATACAGCATATATATATATATATATATATATATATATATATATATATACACATACACACAAACACACACTTACTGTATGTATTGTGCTGTTATGCCATGCCTCCTACAAACTACCCCTGCACTGGGAGTAAAAAACAAGCAAAGTTTAAAAAATATGTCACACTGTTGTCAGTCTGCCATGGCACACCTGAGGATCTCTCACGGCACACTAGTGTGCCACGGCACACTGGTTGAAAAACACTGGGTTAGGGAAAGGAAATTGCAAACCTCCTTTATAGCTAAAGGGTTAAACATTTTACACATTAGCGTTGACTTCTTAGTTGCAATGCATTAGTATTTCTGGCAGCTAAGCGGTTACACTTTGCCCCATGCAGTATTCTGATTGCAGTCATTTTGGTGCCAGTATTTAGTTACCATACAAAAGGGAATTACACATCTTGCTCTGGATTCTTTTTCCCCTATAGTGATATTTAGATGAATATTTTTTCCTACTTTATAACGGTCACTGAACTACAGTATAGTTATTGTGCAACAACATGCTTCCTCCTTACAGTTAAAAGGTTAAATTGGTTTGTCACTATTTGTCCTATTAAGCAACAAGAAACATATGTTCTGTATATACGTATCAACTGGGGTTGCTTGCACTGATACATTGTAACTCTGACATATGTCTCACCCCTCCTACAGGTTAGTGCGGGAGGTGACCGGTGTGAATGTCAACATGCGAGTGGGGATACACAGCGGCCGAGTTCACTGTGGGGTCCTGGGCCTGCGCAAATGGCAGTTTGACGTCTGGTCTAATGACGTGACTTTGGCTAATCACATGGAGGCTGGAGGCAAAGCTGGGTGAGTGAGTGAAGATTTTGTCATGCATTATTGTGCCAAGCTAAAACAAGGTGATTGGCTGAAGGATCATATCACAGAGTTGCACTAAAGCAGGGCATAAGGAAAAACATTTTTTTTTATTTTTTTTTATGTCCCTTACTGCCTGTGGCTTTCCAAAATGGTCCATGTGAGAGGAGAGAAGGCCTCTTTGTTCTTAAACATTTTTTTTTTTTATAGCTTATAATATTTCCCCTGACTCCAATGAACGGTCAAGGTATATTCTTCTTAAGTAAATCTAAATAAAGTACATTCACTACAGCTAAGCTAATTTAGCAAAGCTCTAAAACATTTTATTAAGAACCAATGAAGAGTAAAGCATGTGAAAGAGTAAAGCATGTGTGTGCATCTGTGCCTGGATGAACTAAAATCCTTGCTGCAGCTGCAAAACATATGATGAGGGCATAAAATCAGCCCTGCTTAAACAGAGTACTGTAGAACATTGGCATCTTCATCTCCTAAGACCATTTGACTACGACCATTTGACTACTTACTTCTTGATTAAAAAAAAGGGAGGGGCATTTTTTTTTTACTGTAGAGCTCATGCTGTACCCTGTACCATGACCACCATAAAAGAGCAATGGCAACTAGGTAGACACTGTTTAAAGTAGTGGGTGGCATAGAGCCTTTCTCTCTTTTTTCTCACAAACATTAGCTCCCTCACATCAAGGAAATAAATGAACTTCAGTCTCTTGAGCCTCTAGCCAACATAAAGCCTTGGAGTCACAATAATCCACTCCAGTGCACTTTGTGACTCAACCTCTCTAAATTTAATACTAAATGCATCTGAACCAGGGCGAAACTTTTCAGCACATTGATCTTGGCAATATTGCTCTTCAGTCACCTACTTATGTAATTGTGTAGATAGGGGAGATTTGTGTAGGTCTTGTGTCTCTGGATGTACAGAATAAAACCGATCTATCTCATTGCCATGCAAATAATGTCATTTATGTGAGACCAACCATGGCATATAGTAAGATAAAGCATTGCTCATATGAAGTTTCAGATTTGTGAAAAAATATCTTGTAAGAAATTGATAGATGCCTGATCTCTAGTTGTAAGCAGACTCTGGCAACTGTCAATATCAGATCCCAAACGACTGCAGCCCCTCTGTTCATTACATACTAGCATCATATCTCAGATCAGACCCCTGGTTCTACAGCATCTCTTTCCATCACATACTAGCATCATATCTCAGATCAGACCCCTGGTTCTACAGCATCTCTTTCCATCACATACTAACATCATATCTCAGATCAGCCCCTGGTTCTACAGCATCTCTGTCAGCCACATACTAACATCATATCTCAGATCAGACCCCTGGTTCTACAGCATCTCTTTCCATCACATACTAACATCATATCTCAGATCAGCCCCTGGTTCTACAGCATCTCTGTCCATCACATACTAACATCATATCTCAGATCAGACCCCTGGTTCTACAGCATCTCTGTCAGCCACATACTAACATCATATCTCAGATCAGAACCCTGGTTCTACAGCATCTTGGTCAGTCACATACTAACATCATATCTCAGATCAGAACCCTGGTTCTACAGCATCTCTTTCCATCACATACTAACATCATATCTCAGATCAGACCCCTGGTTCTACAGCATCTCTTTCCATCACATACTAACATCATATCTCAGATCAGACCCCTGGTTCTACAGCATCTTTGTCAGCCACATACTAACATCATATCTCAGATCAGACCCCTGGTTCTACAGCATCTTGGTCAATCACATACTAGCATCATATCTCAGATCAGCCCCTGGTTCTACAGCATCTCTGTCCATCACATACTAGCATCATATCTCAGATCAGACCCCTGGTTCTACAGCATCTCTTTCCATCACATACTAACATCATATCTCAGATCAGACCCCTGGTTCTACAGCATCTCTGTCAGCCACATACTAACATCATATCTCAGATCAGACCCCTGGTTCTACAGCATCTTGGTCAATCACATACTAGCATCATATCTCAGATCAGCCCCTGGTTCTACAGCATCTCTGTCCTTCACATACTAACATCATATCTCAGATCAGACCCCTGGTTCTACAGCATCTGTGTCAGCCACATACTAACATCATATCTCAGATCAGCCCCTGGTTCTACAGCATCTCTGTCCTTCACATACTAACATCATATCTCAGATAAGACCCCTGGTTCTACAGCATCTGTGTCAGCCACATACTAACATCATATCTCAGATCAGCCCCTGGTTCTACAGCATCTCTATCCTTCACATACTAACATCATATCTCAGATCAGACCCTGGTTCTACAGCATCTCTGTCAGTCACATACTAACATCATATCTCACATCAGCCCCTGGTTCTACAGCATCTCTATCCTTCACATACTAACATCATATCTCAGATCAGCCACTGGTTATACAGCATCTCTTTCAGCCACATACTAACATCATATCTTAGATCAGACCCCTGGTTCTACAGCATCTCTGTCGGTCACATACTAACATCATATCTCAGATCAGACCCCTGGTTCTACAGCATCTCTGTCAGTCACATACTAACATCATATCTCAGATCAGCCCCTGGTTCTACAGCATCTCTGTCAGCCACATACTAACATCATATCTCAGATCAGACCCCTGGTTCTACAGCATCTGTGTCAGCCACATACTAACATCATATCTCAGATCAGCCCCTGGTTCTACAGCATCTCTATCCTTCACATACTAACATCATATCTCAGATCAGACCCTGGTTCTACAGCATCTCTGTCAGTCACATACTAACATCATATCTCACATCAGCCCCTGGTTCTACAGCATCTCTATCCTTCACATACTAACATCATATCTCAGATCAGCCACTGGTTATACAGCATCTTTTTCAGCCACATACTAACATCATATCTTAGATCAGACCCCTGGTTCTACAGCATCTCTGTCGGTCACATACTAACATCATATCTCAGATCAGACCCCTGGTTCTACAGCATCTCTGTCAGCCACATACTAACATCATATCTTAGATCAGACCCCTGGTTCTACAGCATCTTGGTCAATCACATACTAGCATCATATCTCAGATCAGCCCCTGGTTCTACAGCATCTCTGTCCGTCACATACTAACATCATATCTCAGATCAGACCCCTGGTTTTACAGCATCACTGTCAGCCACATACTAACATAATATCTCAGATCAAACCCTTGGTACTCCAGCCCCTCTGTCCACCTCATATCCCTGTCAAATCTCAGATCAGATATGCAGGCACTTTTATCAACGATATACCCATATCAGATCAGAAGGCCCGGCAGACCCTTTGTCTGCAAGCCTATTTTAGACAAAAAATCCATGCAATCCCTCTGTCAGCTACCCACATACTCATAACAGACCTCAGATCATAACCATGATCCTGCAGAGCCAGTCAGCCTTAAGCACATGTGAGCTCTTATATAAGACCCCATGTCCTGCTGTTACCTGGTCCTCGTACTCTCAAGAACTATTCACAGGACCTTTTTATGTAAGGAAGGGGTAAAAAAAAAAATGTTTTTTTGGTAATGATATTTTCCAGGGCAGTCAACAGAAATTCAAGACTATCTAATTTTAAACGCTTTACAACCCTACATATGAGCACTGCCACCCAATATACTTGTCTCCAGGGCTAAAAGGAAAAAACATGTCTCTCCCTTAAACATTCAGAATGCTGGGTGTCCGGCTACGTAAATAACTTATAATTGCAGATACTGAACAAGAAAGGCTTAAAGGGACAGTCTAGTCAAAATTAAACTTTCATGATTCAGATAGGGCATGTAATTTCCTTCCTAAGATAGAGTCCATGGCTTCACTCCTTACTGTTGGGAAATACAACACCTGGCAACCAGGAGGAGACAAAGACACCCCAACCAAAGGCTTAAATATCCCTCCCACTTCCTTATTACCTCAGTCAGTA